>NC_056732.1:1333352050-1333396706 GCF_019279795.1 Protopterus annectens
TCTTTGAAGAGGTCAGAATGTGTACAACGATAGCCTGAGCCTGGATTGTCTAGCCATCACTGGAACTGGAGAAACCATGTGGTCAACTTGAGGGCTGCTATGTCTGGGTGAGACTTCTTGCAAGAATGAGATGGAATATCTGGAGCAGGGTCCAGCACCCACAAAGGATGAATCAGATGAGACCAGAGAAAGGGAAATCACACTTGTTAAGGCCAGAGGGAAGCAATGAGGATCACTGTAGTCTTACTACATGTTGCTTTCCTCAGAAACTTTGAAATGACAGGTGTGGGCAGACAGGCATAAAGAAGACCAAGGAGCCAACTGTGGGTCACAGCAGCCCTTGGGGACTCCCCCTCTTGGAGGATTAGGGTGAAGTACCTGCTGCATTTGGAGATAAAGAGGTCACAGCCCAGTTGGTCCCAGCAGCTGAAAACCTGATCTGTCACTGGTGGATTGAGGGACCACTCATGAGGAAGGAGAACAGACCTGCTTAACCATTCTGCCAGTACACTGGACTTCCCCAATATCTGCATTGCCATCAGAAACACTGAGAAGACATCAACTGCTGCCAAACCCTAAAACCCTCTCAACAGAAATGGGTAAGAATGTGTTCCTCCTGTTTGTTGATGTACCAGACTACTGACATATTGTCCATATGGAGATCAAAACCCAGGGGAGGGAATCCTGAAAGGTCTGAAATGACCTCATCTCTACGATATTGATGTGAAGATATGCCTCTGAAGGGGACCATGTGCCTTGGAGAGTCATTTGCAGAAAATGCTTCCCCACCTCCACTTCAGTTGAGAAACATCAGTGGTCATTATGGCCTGCAGAGAGGGAAAAAAAAAGTCAACCCTGAGTTAAAATCTGAGATTCTAGCCACCAACAAATATGAGTTTTGCAAATTTTCATGAGGGACACTAGAAAACTAATGAGTTGACATCTCATTGACCACTGAACTGCAAGTGTCCACTGTAATACCCTCATATGAAATCTGGCTAGTGGAAATAGGGTAATGGCAGCTGCAGAGCTGAGAAGATGCAAAATCAACCTTGCCTGGAGCTTCTGACAGGAGAGCACTGCTATTGCCTGTTGATGAATAATCCTGGATTCCAGTAGTTTGGCTATCTGTAAGTCTGTATCCAAAGGTGCTCCAATAAAATTTATATCAGCTTTTGTATGATATCATCATGGGGAATGGGATCAATAGCCTTGGCCATAGCAAGGTATGCTGTGTGTACTGTATGGCTACCATCTACAGCCTCCATAAGTCGGTGAAGGAATTTACCAGATTCACTGGATACAATCTACTCTTCACAAAGCCAAAATGTTGGGGATCAAATCTAAAACGATTCTTGATATCATAGTTTATGAGGTCAGTTATAATACATTCCATGACCTTACAGATGAGACTTGTAAGCTGCTAAGTCTGTAATTACCCAGGTTGATTGCAAAGCCAACTTCATGGAGGGGTATCACCACTGCAAAGTGCCACTCATCATGGAAAAGCAGTAACTAAAAAAGAAGTTATGTCTTACCATAGCATTCCATCTGTGTTATCGATCTTGACTGTGGGCTTGGTTCCGAGCCTCAGAACTGACTTAGTCATTTATTTCGGCTCATGCCCTCCAAACTCTCTAGCCAGGCTTTACCCATAATGCTCATCTCAAAATTACCTCAGATCAAGTTTGCCCAAAATAGTGGCAGACAGATAATAATAATAATAATAATAATAATAATAATAATAATAATAATAGACCAGATATGTGTCCCTAATAAGACGCCAGTTCTGGAAAAATTCGATCCACTAAGAGTCTCAGGCTGGGGGAAGGAAGGGGAGAATGTCAAGGATTAGTGAAGATCAAAACACATATGGAACGTTATGGTAAGACATATCTTCTTTATCTGATGTTGTCAATCTTCACATAATCCTTGACTGTGGGACAGAGTCCCTAGCTACTTGAATCTTGGAAGGTCTTATGGAAGAATATTCCTAAGCACCATCAAACCGAATGATGCTCATCCTACAGAGACCTGATCCAATTTGTAATGAGTGATAAAAGTATAAGGAGAAGACCAAGTGGCTGCAGCACAAATATCACCTAAAAAAGCTCTGGCATGAAAAAACTGCAGAAGTTGCCACTGCTCTAGTTGAGTGGGCTTTTACTGGGCATGAAAGGTGGAGCCCTTTTGATTGACAGATAAATGTGATACAATCTTTGAGCCATTTCGCCAAAGTAACCTTAGAAATTGGGTTACCTAAAGTAAGCAAGGAAAGGGCAACAAATGGTCAGATTTTCTGAAATCCTTCATTCTGTGGAGATAGAAATGTAGCTGTCTGTGGATGTCTAATAAATGAAGGGTATACTCCCCTTTATTAGAAAAATTAGGGAAAAGATTAGTAGTTGAAGTGTCTGATTGATATTAGATTCTAAGACTACTTTCAGTAAAAAGGATGGATTAGTCCTAAGGGAGACCCTGACTTTGTGAAATATTATGTAAGGTGGTTTGCAGGACAAGGCCTGAAGTGGCAGATGTAATAGCCACTAAAAATAAAGTTTTCCAAGTCAGAAACTTTAAGTCACAAGTAGCTGATGGTTCAGAAAGAGACAAAGCAAGAAACTGAAGAACTAGTATAATATCTCACAGAGGAATGGGTTCTTTAAATGGAGGTCTTCGCATTAGAGCTCCCTTTAAAAAGGCTTTACAAAGTTTGTGTGACATACGGGATGACCCATCAAATCTCCTATGTAAGTTCAAGATTGCTGCTAAATGGACTTTGATTGTTGAGATAGAGGAACCAGATCAATAGAGGTTAGCCAAAAAATCCAAAACTTTATGAACATGGGTCATATAGGGATCAAGTTCGTTCATAAGGGCCTAACTTGCAAATTTTTCCCATTTACTTTGATACAGTTTCCTAGTCAATGATTTGACAGACCAGAGAGGAAAGGGTAGGATGCCTGGCAATCATGGGAATTGGAGAAGCCATGTCATGAGCTTGAGCTGCTGGAGGTTCAGATGACCCAAGCCATCTGGATGAGACAGCAGATCTGGAGCTGGGTCCAGTATCCATGGTTTCCAAAGAAGTTGAGGCCAAAAGAAGGGAAACCAAACTTGTCAAGGCCAAAAGGGGGCAAAGAGGATAATTTAATTCTTTGATCGCTTGGCTTTCTTTAGAAACCGAGATATAAAAGGTGTTGAGGGAAAGGTATAGAGAAGACCAGGGGGCCAATCATGGAGAAGAGCATCTCTGGGTGATTCCCCCGGAGGGAAGATTAGGGCAAAGTAACTGCTGCACTTGTTGTTCAGAGGGGATGCAAAAAGATTTCAGCAAGGTTGGCCCCAGTGACAAAAAAATCTGTTTTGCCACCACAGGATTGAGAGACCACTCCTGAGGCATAAGAATGGTTCTGCTCAGTTTGCCCACTGTCACTTTGGAGTTCCCCGGAATGTGCATTGCTGTGAGAAAGCAGTTGGAATAAATGGCCCATTACCAAATTTTGAGGGCTTCTCGACACAATGGGTAAGATTTGGTTCCCCCTTGTTTGTTGATATACCAGACTACCGACATAGTGTCTATCTGAATTGCTACTGTTCCTAGAGGAAGGGCATCCTGAAATGCTTACAACGCTAACAGCAATGCCCTCATCTCTAGAATACTGATGTACAAGTTGGCCTCCAGTTGGGACCACATGCCTTGTACTGTCTTTCCCAGATAATGCCCCCACCCTATCTGGGAACCATCCGTAGTCACTATGGCTTGGTGTTGTGGAAGGATGAATGGTTGGCCCAAATCAATCTCATTGGAGTGCAGCCAACACAAAAGATCCTGTTTGCAGTGATTGGTAATCAGAGACCACTGGGAAGCTAGCAACCACTATAAGATTTGCATGTGATATCTTGCTAAGGGAACAAGAGTGATTGAGGCTGCCATTACGTCTAATGCTTGAAGAACAAATCTGGCTAGAACACTTGTGCTCTGGATAATTTGGCTGACCTGAGATCTGATCCTTTGTAGTCTTTCCAGTGGAATTGAAGCAATTCCTGTAACTGTGTCCAACAGGGCTCCAAAGAATTCTAATTGTTGTGAGGGTTGTAAATTTGACTTTTTGTAATTTATTGTGATGGCTAGAGATGCACAGAGACACAGAGTGTAATCTCTTGCCATTTCTATTATATGCTTGGTGGTAGTGGTGAGGATCCAGTCATCAAGATATGGAAAAACTCAAAATCCTTGCAGTCTCAGATGAGCTGCTACCACTGCCATACATTTGGTGAACACCCTGGGGACTGAGGTGAGTCCAAAAAGGCAGTGATCTGAATTGGAAATGACTGGCTCCCAGCTGGAAGTGCAGGAACCTCCTGGAGCATTTGTCCATTTTTATGTGGTAATACGTGTCCTGGAGGTCTATAGAGCACATCCAATCATCGTGTTCCATGAATGCAAGTACAGACTGTACTGAGTCTATCCAAAATTTAGTTTGCTGAACTGCCTTGTTGAACTGGCTGAGATCCAAAATGGGTCTCCAATCCCCTGTTTTTTTGGACACTAAAAAGAACCTTGAGTAAAACCTGGATCCTAACTGGTCTGGTGGGACTTTTTGGATGACTCTTTTGTCAAGCAATTGTTAAATTTCTGCCACTGCTGCTTCCTGTGATTGGGTGGAACATCTGGGAGTCTCTTTTGGGGTTTTGGACTTATAGAAAGTGAAATTTTGTAACATCTGGATATCATTTCCTGCACCCATTTGTCCAAAGTTATCAGTTTCCAGGTGGATTGATGGAGGGATAACCATCCCCCGACTGCTTCCAGAGGAAGGCAATCAGGCCTCCTTTGAGGAATGCTGGTAGGAAGTACCAGAGAAAGAATTTTTAGACCCCTGGTTCGGTGGGCCACCTTTGCCCCTAGGGTGGCGTCTACCATTACTTCCCCCTCTGCCCCAAGGAAAATCTTTGCCATGTGAATCCTGGAAAGGCCCTTGGGATTTTTTAAACCATAGTCTCCCGCTTCTGTGGTTCCTAGAGTATGGCCATTGAGGAGTAGAGAAACGTACACCTAAAGCAGAGTCTTCCCATCTTTCTCACATCTGACCACAGTGTTTTTTACCTTGGGACCAAAAAGGGATGATCTGTCAAATGGGGCATTGATGAATGATGCTTTAAATGGCTCCACAAAGTCGCAAAAGTACACACAGGACTGTCTTCTAATGGCTATGCCTCAGCCCGCTGGTCTTGTGGTCCCCTCAGCTGCGTGGGCAATCAGCTTCACGGACAAGTTAGAAATTGCTTCAAGGGTAGTGAGCTGAGAAGCAACTTTGTCCATACCTCTTCAGCTACTGCTCCTAAGAGGGTATCCGAGAGCTCTTTGATTAGATCCCTCTGTAACCTTGTAAAGTGCACCATGTAGTTCAAGGACCTGAGAGCAAAGGTCAATGAAGCATAAACGGACTTCCCAAACCTATCCATAGTCCCAGACTCCTTCTTAGGAGGATGGATAGTTGGATTTTCCTCAGCAAGTTCCTTCTTAGTGGCTGTTGCTAACACCATGGCATCCAAGGGTATGCCTTTGGACCAATGTTGCTCTTCTTTGGGGGTGGAAAGGATCTGGTCAGGTCTCTTGAGGATCCGTTCGATGGAATCATGCATCTTCCATTCCCGCTGAGTAATTAGTTTAATAAGCTTGTCAACTGATGCAGAGATCTAAGAGGTAAAAGGTTGGGCAAGAAAAGCCTCCAGGTATACCGACTCCTCTGAAGAAAGTTGGAGAGAAGACAACCACCCCTCTGTTTCAGGAAGGAAACATCATCAGGGGGTGAACTAGGGGAACATTCCCTTTCATCAAAGTCAGTATCTTCATTGAAGGACTCCTCCAGGGAGTCTAAGTGCTTCCTCTTGCACTTTTTCTTCACAGGTACTTCCTCAGGGGGGATGTTCCAGGGAAGTATCTGAACAGAAAACCACCAAAGAGGGTCTTTCCTGGAGTTTTTTATGCCCTCTGTCCTGGGGAAGAAACTGATGGAAGCTCAGGTTGAGGAGACGTAGAAGTCTGGCCCGACTGGGATGGCACAAACTGTGAATCCCAATGGACAAGGCCTTCTCCATGATTTGGAAGGCCAGCCCCCCCCCCCCATAGAGGGATGGAAGCCTGAAGCCAAAATAGACTCCTTCAGAACCGAGGTCCCACCCCCACACTGAGGAGGCAACCCCCCGAAAACCGAAGCTTGGGTCAATCCTATGAAACCAGCTAAACAAATCCAAACCAGGATACGCGCACGCCGGACAACGTGCACGGCTCCAACCAATCCGTAAACATTCTGAAAAAATGAGCCAGCACGTATAGTTCACTCGAACCCAACTTTATTAATTAAACAGATTCCACTAAATATTAAGGAATCCTAAGTTACCAAGCATACCGGTTTCGGCCATGTCATGGCCTTTATCAATGCTATAGATTCAGTACAAGTCAGAAAACCCGACCCCTGGTGAACAACCAATATATAGTCCACATTTAAAGTGATATGCATCATATTACAATAAATAAATGTATTGAAGCAAAGCAGCATTTGTACCCCCATAATGGTCATAATACAACATAATAAACATGTATAATACACTTATGATCATAAATATCCTCAAAATTATGATGAAAACAAGGGAATGTACCATGACCAAGATTTTTGTGGGCCCTGAATAATGATCAAAAAAATTACTTGTTTGTCCAAACAATTTGTTATATAAATAACATATGTTACATATATTAATAAACCCCAACATTTATATTGATCATAAATATTCATCCCCACTAATATCGCAATGTTGGTTCAGGCTATCCAATTACTGTATAATGTATACACAAAATTTATAATATTATAAACTCAACTCAATGGGACATGGAAATGAAATATACATATTCCATGTACCCAATAGTTGTCAAATACCCCTTGAACCAAAATCCATAAATGGTACATGAACCACCTTTCCATAGATCATAATATATACATAACTTCTAATAAGTCTATTCTAACATGTTTAGGCCAGGTCTGAATAAACCACCCAATTGAATTATCCACTTATTTTCCATTTGATTAAGTTTTTGATGCCATCCGGCTTTAAAACTCCTATGAAGGGTTATCCTGTCTATAACAACAAACCGGAAAATTGCAGAAGCATGTTCCAAGGTATGTTTGAATAAGGCATTGGCAACACGTTTATTCTTAATTGCACTTAAATGTTCCCCTATTCTGAATTTGACAGGTCTCGACGTTTGTCCAACATAAAATGCAGAACAACTACAGGTAGCCAAATATACCACCCAGTCTGTGCTGCAATTTGCAAAAACCCTTATTTCAAAAATTCGGGAAGTATTTTTGCTGGAAAATTCTTTTGTTTGTTGCAAATGTTGGCAAACGGTACAATGACCACAAGGGTAACACCCCCTTAGTATTTCACCACTTAAAGTTCTTTGTTGTGGTATGCTTGGAATATATTTTTTATAATGTGTGAAGTGAGAATTCATGTTTCTTCCCCGCCTATAGGAAAACTGACAGTTTTCAGGCAACAACCTACCTAAAACCTCATGTGACAAAAGAATGCCCCAATGTTGATTAATGACATCCCTAAAACGATTGGTATTGGTGCCATAAGTGGTTACCAACCATATCGGTTGATTGTTATCTGCTTTCTTACAGTCCCTGTTATTTATTTTGTAACATAATAGATCTTGACGTGTCATTCTGTTGGTTTGTCCCTCAGCTTTGGCTAATAATTGAGGTTCATAACCCCTTTGTAAAAACCTGCGAGATAAATCCAGACTACAATCCAAATAATCAATCCTATGAAAGCCAAAGCAGTGAGGGTCATGGAAGTCTCCAAAATTAAATAAGTCAATCCATGCACCTTGAAACCGGCCAGTGAGTCTTGACCCTGGTAGACCTCTGGTGTTGAAAGCCTGGAGGAGCTCAAGGCAACTCTTGTTTCCAGAGAAGAAGTTGCTACCAGAACTGAGACAGTCGAAACTGGGAAAGTCAGAACTGTGTGCTCCAATGACTCAATAGGAGTTGGAGGAGGAAGGACGGATGGTATCAGAGTAGGGCTGGTCCCAGTGCCAACTTGGCTAGAAACCGAAAACAATCACCTTGCCATCAGAAGCTGTTCCACCAGTCTCATAATGTCGGCTTCAGGGAGACTCTTAGTGGATCAAACTGAAGAAGCTGAAGGAGACCTAGTGGATCTCAGATTGACAAAGGGGCTCAGTGGTCTATCCTTAAACAGATCTACAGAAGGTGAATATTTGGTTCTTGGAACAAAAATAATCTCTGACTGCTCTGGTACCGAGGAGTCTCTTGGTGCCAAGGCAGTTGAAGTTGACTCCAAAGATTTGGTAGGTGCCAAATCTTTTTGCTATTCATTGCCAAGGAACTCCTTGACACTGAAGGCTTGTTAGAAACCTTTTTAGGTGGTTCTGGAGTGCTAGGAACTGAAGAAGGTTGCTTCTTGGAAGAAGAAGATGCTGATGAAGAACTGGCTTCTGGTTTGGAGCCAAAAATGGCCTCTTCAAAGTCCCCTTTTAGCAGTCCTTTAAGAATGACTTTATTTATCCATTCAGTGAGTGTCTTAGCAGAGAAACCATGACATATTGAACAGTCCTCCTGCAGGTGAACTTTACCCAGGCAGAAGACACACAACACATGCCCGTCCAAGTTGGGCATTTCTCTGTCACATTTCTGGGACCTTTTAAACCCCAAGCTGCCCTTAGATGGCTTGGCTGGTGATTCATATTTATCAGCCATAATGAAGATAAATACACACACACACACACACACACACACACACACACACACACACACACACACACACACACACTCACTGGAAAAGAAGGGAAATATCAATGATGGTATTTAAAGAATACCTGAACAGGTACAAAGAAGTATCAACAATGGTACTGGGGAAAGAACTACCAATGGTAGTGAAAGTAGATTGAGGGAGACAGACACATACATGCTACTAAGTTAACGAGAGGAGCAGGTAGAGCAAAAGGCCACTAGTGACAGAAGGGAAAATTATAAAATAGAAAAAAGGATATTTTTTAAGAAAAGCAGCAAACAAGATCTGAGGCAATTTTGAGAGGAGCATTATCAGTAAAGCCTAGCTCGAGAGTTTGGAAGGCATGAGCTGAAATAAATGGCTGAGTCAGTTCTGAGTCTCAGAGTCGAGTCCACAGTCAGGGATTATGTGAAGATTGACAACATCAGATCTTAGGTTAAACAGTTTAAAGTGTGTAAAATAAGAAACGAGTGCAACAGCAGCAGAACTGTATGTAAAGATGCATGGACATTCCTTGAGAATATAAGAGCTGTCAACTACAACCCTCACACTAATTTTTTGACTATAGATGTGAGAGACTTATATAGTAGTATACCACACAACATTGCACTTGAATGGGTGACCCTTGCTTTAAAGAAACACAATAAAACACAAAGAAAATATAAGTATAGCCAACTTAGTTCTGGCATACTGGGAATCTGAATTTGTATTCTCTAACAACAATTACTTTCTTCATAAGTTTATTTATTATACTAGATTTCTTGACGACATCTTTATTTTGATTAATGCAAATGAAGACACAAGTAAACTGGTTTTACAATACTTTAATAACACCACCAACTTTCTAGAGTTCACACATTCATTTGGGACTGATAGCATTGCATACCTTGATGTACTCTTAAGTAAGAGCTATGAGTACAATTGTTATACTGCAAGGATATTTTGTAAGAAAACTTATTCAAATACTTTTTTACACTTTACTAGCTGTCATCCCTTCTTCCAAAAAAAGTTGGTCGTTAAAGGCCAATTAGTAAGAGCTGCTAGGATGGTCAGTTTGGACGATGACTTTTTTGAGGAATGTGTAGCGCTCAAAAATATGTTTTCATCATGAGGTTATCCTGAAGATCTTTTGGACAACCTAATACAGGAAGTTATGGATAAAAGAAGTCAGACTTTCTACCAACCTTTACTCCCAGTTAGTAACATCATGGCCCAAGGTGTCCCAGATCATGTGACTAGTTTTAATCATAGTAGTACACATGAATTAGAGGAAATTGTAGTTACTCGTATAGATAATACTAATATAACTTATTTCACTACAAAATTTAGTACGGGTAGTAACATTTGTATCGACATAATTAATAAGAATTGGGAATTGTTTAAAATGTACCCCACTATTTATAGGAAATTAAGAGATAGACCTAAAGTTGCTTTTAGGAAAGGTAAGAATTTAAAATCTGTATTGGAGGGTATTAAACCCTTAATAGTTCATAACACAGGTATGTTGAAGTGCCAAAACTGTAATTATTGTAAACATGTGGAAGAAGCAACTTGTTTCGAGTTAAATGGCACTTCTTATAAATTAAAATATAAATTTACCTGTAATTCCACCTTTGTCATTTATTTAGATAGATGTACATTATGTCCCGCCTTCTATATCGGTAAGACCGAAAGGAGACTTAGGGATAGAATATACGAGCACTTATACGCTATGAAAAAGTTCAAAATTGATAATGCTCTAGCTAAACATATTTATGTTTTCAACAACCACACATTTAAATTTCTAGTTATCGACCAGGTTAGTTGTGATAATAGGGGCTAGACCTCTCAAGTTGGAAGAAGCTGAGTTAATCTGGCAAGTTAGGTCAAATGCGTACAGCTATCCAGAAATTAATGACTCGTGTTCAATCTCAAGCCTGTTAAAGCTGAACAGTCTTGAGAGATGAATTTGAAGTCATTAGTTTTGTAATATATATTTTTATTGACTACACTCATTATTATTTATCTTTTAATGATCACAATAATGACTTCAGTATAGCTTGTCTTGGCCTTATGTTTTAGTTAATGGTTACTTAATGGCCACTTGTTATAAATATATACTTATGAGTATACGTTTCTTTGGGTATTACATGTTATAAAGTTATATTTGACTAATCAGTTCAACAATACTGATGTTATTAGAACATAATTTTTAGCAACAAGTTTTTATGTATCATTGTCAGGTACGTTTTAGTCCTAACGATGTGTCAATGAATTGAGTATGTTCCTTTAATTTTATTGTGAAGGTTGTCCAGCATCCTACATAATAATTGGCACTTAATTTGAAACTTTTAAATGTTTTTGCCGCAGTCTACTTGCTGACACTTCTGAGGAAGTCAACTATTAATGTTGACGAAAAAGCGCTTTTAAATATTTTATTTAATAAAGTGTTCTGCTGCTATTGCACTCGTTTCTTATTTTTCATTAGTTTATTTGCCTGTTCATAGTTTTTAGTTTAAAGAGTGTGCCTAAGCAATTAGGTATATTGTCATCCCCAATGGATGAAGTATTTTTGGTTTTGGTTAGCACTTTTGGTAAATGATCTTCAAAGATAATTGGGGAACTAAGGATTCAGATATTTCAGAGCTTTGGATAGAAGTCTTAGAGGAGAAACTGACACTAAATTTGTTTGCAAGATCATTGGTAAAGTCTACTGGGCTGGAAAATACAGTTGTATAAGTTGAACTTGCCATAATAGTAGATGTCCAAATGATCACTGCTGCAGTAGCCTTAGGTATATGGATTATATCCTGCCAAGAATATAACAACTGGTCAGCTTCCAAGCTGAGCTGATTAAAAGACAAGTTTGGGTGTGAACCCCTTCAGAACTTTCGTGCTTGCAGAAAGGGGGAGGCTGAGCCCTAAAAGCACAATGCCTAATAAAAAATAAATGTCCACACCCTGGCATAAAGCCTCAGAAAAAACAAGGGGGAAGGAGGGAAGGAGGAGTGGATACAGCAGAAATGATCATTTGAATATAAAGAAGTTATGTACTCACCATAACGTTCCATCTGAGTAGGTACTTCATTTGTCTGCAACCTGTGGGTATCGGATCCGACCTCGGATCCGAGCCGGCAGCTTTACTAGCTAAAAGGTCCGAGCACCTAGCTCCTCCCCTTACCCATAATCCCCTGCTACATACTCCCTTTCCCCAGATCGAGTTTGCCTAATCTAGCAACCAAGACTCTCGACCAAGTACCATAACCTACTGCCTAACTGCATGAACCAGTGTCATTCGTAGTCAGGAAGCACGATACAGGATAGGGGGCATGGAGGGGGGGTCGGTTGCAGTCAAATGCAGTACCTACTCAGATGGAACGTTATGGTGAGTACATAACTTCTTTATCTGAAGTAGTTACTTCATTTGTTCTGCAACCTGTGGGACAGAGTCCCCAGCTACCTAATAAAAACCGTGGGAGGTCCTCAAGGAAGGATATTGCGGAGCCAAAGGAAGCCCTACTCCTGGATATCATATCCAACTTATAATGAGAAATGAATGTGTGAGAAGAGGACCAAGTAGCTGCTGAACATATATCATCCAGAGGAACTCTGGACCAAAACGCTGCAGAAGTAGCTATGGAACGAGTTGAATGGGCATGCACTCCGGAAGGCGCAGGTTTCCCTGAGGCTAAGTAAGCATGGATGATGCATTGCGAAATCCAGTTTGCTAAAGTAACTTTGGTAATAGCCTTTCCTAATGAAGGTTTGCAAGGACACAAAGAATTGATCAGACCTACGAGTAGCCTTCATCCTGTGCAAGTAAAAACGCAGTTGTCTATGTACGTCCAATTTGTGGAATTGATATTCCCCTTTGTTTTGGAAGTTGGGAAAAAATACTGGTAAATTACTCGACTGATTAATATTTGATTCCGATGCCACTTTGGGTAGAAAGGAGGGATTAGTCCTGAGAGACACTCTATCCTTATGAAAAATTAGATAAGGGTCTCATGCAAAGCAAGCTCCGAGACCCTCCTGGCTGATGTAATAGCAATCAGGAATGCTGTCTTCCAGGATAAAAATAATTGAACCGAGGCGGTTCGAAGAAGCGGACTTCGTTAACGCCTGCAGAACCAATGTCAGGTCCCATGGTGGAACTGCAGTCTTAACTGGTGGCTTCAGTAGAAAAACTCCTTTCAGAAATGTTTTGCATATTTTAGCTGAAGCTAATGATCCCAGCCCCTCTCCTATGTGAAAATGAGATGGCTGCCAGCTGTACTAACTGTAGTTGCACTGGCTCCTTGATGAAAAATATGTGACACGAATTCAAGAACAGTTGGGATAGGGACAGTAAAGGGATCAAACCCTTGTCTGTAGCCCAGATAGAAAACCGCTTCCACTTACTACTGTAAATTTTTCTGGTAGTAGGTTTGCGCGCTGCTACCAGAATGTCTTTCACTGGTGAGGAGATACCGGGAGTCCTTGCCATCAGTGGAACTGGATCAACCAAGCCGCGAGCTTGAGGTTTTCCATGCAGCCCCTCATGGAGAAGTTTACAATGGATGTAAGGGTATTGAGTTGTGCTGCAACTTTCTCTTTAGATCAGCAGCATCTGTAGTACCCTGGAGGGTATCTCCCAACTCTTTGATTAGATCCCTCTGTAGTGGGTGTGTGAAGTGGGTCCAAATAGTTCAGGGATCGCATAGAAAAAAGCCGCTGAACTAAAAATAAAGCTTTCCCATAATCTTTCGGGCTGTCCTCATGGTCCTAGAATCTTTGTTAGGGGGATGGGACAGATGAGGCCGACATCTCCTTTCTGTGGGCAGCTGCCACCACCATATAGCACATCCTGGAACTCCTTTTGTTAGATAAGCCTTGTCCTCGGGTGCTGTAATATACTTATGCAGGCTTTCCTAGGGACTTGGCTCCAATCGTGTCCAGGAGCCTCCCACGCCTCTTCCCGAAAGCTAACTACAACCCTCACACTAATTTTTTGATTATAGATGTGAGAGACTTATATAATAGTATACCACACAATATTGCACTTGAATGGGTGACCCTTGCTTTAAAGAAACACAATGAAACACAAAGAAAATATAAGTATAGCCAACTTAGTCATGGCATACTGGGAATCTGAATTTGTATTCTCTAACAACAATTACTTTCTTCATAAGTTTATTTATTATACTAGATTTCTTGACGACATCTTTATTTTGATTAATGCAAATGAAGACACAAGTAAACTGGTTTTACAATACTTTAATAACACCACCAACTTTCTAGAGTTCACACATTCATTTGGGACTGATAGCATTGCATACCTTGATGTACTCTTAAGTAAGAACTATGAGTACAATTGTTATACTGCAAGGATATTTTGTAAGAAAACTTATTCAAATACTTTTTTACACTTTACTAGCTGTCATCCCTTCTTCCAAAAAAAGTCGGTCGTTAAAGGCCAATTAGTAAGAGCTGCTAGGATGGTCAGTTTGGACGATGACATTTTTGAGGAATGTGTAGTGCTCAAAAATATGTTTTCATCATGAGGTTATCCTGAAGATCTTTTGGACAACCTAATACAGGAAGTTATGGATAAAAGAAGTCAGACTTTCTACCAACCTTTACTCCCAGTTAGTAACATCATGGCCCAAGGTGTCCCAGATCATGTGACTAGTTTTAATGATAGTAGTACACATGAATTAGAGGAAATTGTAGTTACTCGTATAGATAATACTAATATAACTTATTTCACTACAAAATTTAGTACGGGTAGTAACATTTGTATCGACATAATTAATAAGAATTGGGAATTGTTTAAAATGTACCCCACTATTTATGGGAAATTAGGAGATAGACCTAAAGTTGCTTTTAGGAAAGGTAAGAATTTAAAATCTGTATTGGAGGGTAGTAAACCCTTAATAGTTCATAACGCAGGTATGTTGAAGTGCCAAAACTGTAATTATTGTAGATATGTGGAAGAAGCAACTTGTTTCGAGTTAAATGGCACTTCTTATAAATTAAAATATAAATTTACCTGTAATTCCACCTTTGTCATTTATTTAGCTAGATGTACATTATGTCCCACCTTCTATATCGGTAAGACCGAAAGGAGACTTAGGGATAGACTATACGAGCACTTATACGCTATGAAAAAGTTCAAACTTGATAATGCTCTAGCTAAACATATTTCTGTTTTCAACAACCACACATTTAAATTTCTAGTTATCGACCAGGTTAGTTGTGATAATAGGGGGGGGGGGGGCTAGACCTCTCAAGTTGGAAGAAGCTGAGTTAATCTGGCAAGTTAGGTCAAATGCGTACAGCTATCCAGGAATTAATGACTCGTGTTCAATCTCAAGCCTGTTAAAGCTGAACAGTCTTGAGAGATGAATTTGAAGTCATTAGTTTTTGTAATATATATTTTTTATTGACTACACTCATTATTATTTATCTTTTAATGATCACAATAATGACTTCAGTATAGCTTGTCTTGGCCTTATGTTTTAGTTAATGGTTACTTAATGGCCACTTGTTATAAATATATACCTATGAGTATACGTTTCTTTGGGTATTACATGTTATAAAGTTATATTTGACTAATCAGTTCAACAATACTGATGTTATTAGAACATAATTTTTTAACAAGTTTTTTATGTATCATTGTCAGGTACTTTTTAGTCCTAACGATGTGTCAATGAATTGAGTATGTTCCTTTAATTTTATTGTGAAGGTTGTCCAGCATCCTATGTAATAATTGGCACTTAATTTGAAACTTTTAAATGTTTTTGCTGCAGTCTACTTGCTGATACTTCTGAGGAAGTCAACTATTAATGTTGACGAAAAAGCGCTTTTAAATATTTTATTTAATAAAGTGTTCTGCTGCTATTGCACTCGTTTCTTATTTTTCATTAGTTTATTTGCCTGTTCATAGTTTTTAGTTTAAAGAGTGTGCCTAAGCAATTAGGTATATTGTCATCCCCAATGGATGAAGTATTTTTGGTTTTGGTTAGCACTTTTGGTAAATGATCTTCAAAGATAATTGGGGAACTAAGGATTCAGATATTTCAGAGCTTTGGATAGAAGTCTTAGAGGTGAAACTGACACTAAATTTGTTTGCAAGATCATTGGTAAAGTCTACTGGGCTGGAAAATACAGTTGTATAAGTTGAACTTGCCATAATAGTAGATGTCCAAATGATCACTGCTGCAGTAGCCTTAGGTATATGGATTATATCCTGCCAAGAATATAACAACTGGTCAGCTTCCAAGCTGAGCTGATTAAAAGACAAGTTTGGGTGTGAACCCCTTCAGAACTTTCGTGCTTGCAGAAAGGGGGAGGCTGAGCCCTAAAAGCACAATGCCTAATAAAAAATAAATGTCCACACCCTGGCATAAAGCCTCAGAAAAAACAAGGGGGAAGGAGGGAGGGAGGGAGTGGATACAGCAGAAATGATCATTTGAATATAAAGAAGTTATGTACTCACCATAACGTTCCATCTGAGTAGGTACTTCATTTGTCTGCAACCTGTGGGTATCGGATCCGACCTCGGATCCGAGCCGGCAGCTTTACTAGCTAAAAGGTCCGAGCACCTAGCTCCTCCCCTTACCCATAATCCCCTGCTACATACTCCCTTTCCCCAGATCGAGTTTGCCTAATCTAGCAACCAAGACTCTCGACCAAGTACCATAACCTACTGCCTAACTGCATGAACCAGTGTCATTCGTAGTCAGGAAGCACGATACAGGATAGGGGGCATGGAGGGGGGGTCGGTTGCAGTCAAATGCAGTACCTACTCAGATGGAACGTTATGGTGAGTACATAACTTCTTTATCTGAAGTAGTTACTTCATTTGTTCTGCAACCTGTGGGACAGAGTCCCCAGCTACCTAATAAAAACCCTGGGAGGTCCTCAAGGAAGGATATTATGAGCACGCGGAGCCAAAGGAAGCCCTACTCCTGGATATCATATCCAACTTATAATGAGAAATGAATGTGTGAGAAGAGGACCAAGTAGCTGCTGAACATATATCATCCAGAGGAACTCTGGACCAAAACGCTGCAGAAGTAGCTATGGAATGAGTTGAATGGGCATGCACTCAGGAAGGCGCAGGTTTCCCTGAGGCTAAGTAAGCATGGATGATGCATTGCGAAATCCAGTTTGCTAAAGTAACTTTGGTAATAGCCTTTCCTAACGAAGGTTTGGCAAAGGACACAAAGAATTGATCAGACCTACGAGTAGCCTTCATCCTGTGCAAGTAAAAACGCAGTTGTCTATGTACGTCCAATTTGTGGAATTGATATTCCCCTTTGTTTTGGAAGTTGGGAAAAAATACTGGTAAATTACTCGACTGATTAATATTTGATTCCGATGCCACTTTGGGTAGAAAGGAGGGGTTAGTCCTGAGAGACACTCTATCCTTATGAAAAATTAGATAAGGGGGTCTCATGCAAAGCGCTTGAAGCTCCGAGACCCTCCTGGCTGATGTAATAGCAATCAGGAATGCTGTCTTCCAGGATAAAAATTTTAATTGAACCGAGGCGGCCGGTTCGAAGGGCGGACTCGTTAATGCCTGCAGAACCAATGTCAGGTCCCATGGTGGAACTGCAGTCTTAACTGGTGGCTTCAGTAGAAAAACTCCTTTCAGAAATGTTTTGCATATTTTAGCTGAAGCTAATGATCCCAGCCCCTCTCCTATGTGAAAATGAGAGATGGCTGCCAGCTGTACTTTAAATGTAGTTGCACTGGCTCCTTGATGAAAAATATGTGACACGAATTCAAGAACAGTTGGGATAGGGACAGTAAAGGGATCCAAACCCTTGTCTGTAGCCCAGATAGAAAACCGCTTCCACTTACTACTGTAAATTTTTCTGGTAGTAGGTTTGCGCGCTGCTACCAGAATGTCTTTCACTGGTGAGGAGATACCGGGAGTCCTTGCCATCAGTGGAACTGGATCAACCAAGCCGCGAGCTTGAGGTTTTCCAGGTTCGGGGGTTGCAATCCCGCAGGATGCGAAATCAGATCCGGGATGGGATCCAAGATCCAAGGAGGATCTACACTGTGAGACCGCAGATCAGGGAACCAGATCTGGCAAGGCCAGAATGGGGCTATGAGGATAACTTTACTCTCCAACCGTCGTGCTTTCTGTAGGAATTTGGTCATGAGAGGAAGATGAGGGTAAGCATAGAGGAGACTGGGCGGCCAAGCGTGAACCAGAGCGTCTCTGGGGCTCTCCCTCGGTGGGGGAAGTAGAGCAAAAAACTCGCTGCACCTTGTGTTTGACAGAGAAGCAAAAAGATTGCAGCAAGGTCGACCCCATTTGAGGCAAATCTGTTTCGCCACTGATGGGTTCAGAGACCACTCGTAAGGTGTGATGATCAAGCGACTCAGCTTGTCCGCAAGAACGTTGGACCGTCCCAGAATGTGCTTTGCTATCAGAAAACGGTTGGTGGATATCGCCCATTCCCAAACTCTCATAGCCTCCCGACAAAGGGGATAAGATCTGGTCCCTCCCTGTTTGTTTATGTACCAGACTACCGCCATGTTGTCTGTCTGTATAGCAATAGTCCCCAGGGGAAGAAGGTCGTGTAGAGCTTGCAACACTAGAAGCACCACTCTCATCTCCAGGATATTGATATGCAGAGCAGTCTCTAAGGGAGTCCATGTGCGTTGGATGGTTCTGCCCATAGAATGCCCCCCCCCACCCGAGGCACGAAGCATCCGTGGTCAGCGTGGCTTGGGCTTGAGGCATCACGAAGGGTCTCCCTGCCCGCAACTCCTGTGAATGAAGCCAGCAGAGGAGGGAGTCCCTGCAAACCTTGCTCAGGGGAATAGGAGTGACTAAGGGATGTAGCAACAGAGACCATTGGACTTGAAGGGTCCATTGAAGAATTCTCATTCTCAGGCGTGTGTGCAGGGAAAGACTGATTGCTGCCGCCATACAGCACAGCGCTCTCAGGACTAATTCTGCCAATGGGGCTGGGGACTGAAGAAGTGCCATAAAATGATGTGACAAACTGCTCAATCTGTCTGATGTTAAAAGAGCCTACGAGAGGCGGGTATCTATTTTGGCCCCTATGAATTCCAGAACCTGTACAGGATGAAGGAAGGATTTCTGGAGGTTTATTGAAATGCCCAGATGCTGGGCAAGAGTGAGAGAGTAGTCTCTGGCCGAACAAAGCTGATGCCTGTTGGAGGCGGTGAGGAGCCAGTCATCCAGGTACGGAAAGACCTGAATGCCCTGGGGTCTCAGATGGGCTGCAACAACTGCCATGACCTTGGTGAACACCCTGGGGGCTGTGGTGAGGCCGAACGGAAGAACCCTGAACTGATAATGACTGGCTCCCAGCCAAAAGTGGAGAAACCTCCTGGATCGTCTGTCCATAAGAATATGGTAGTATGCATCCTTGAGGTCTGTGGAGCACATCCAGTCGTTCTCCCGAAGAAGGGGGAGAATTGATTGCAGAGTGACCATCTGGAACTTTTCTTTGGGAATTAACAGGTTCAGGGAAGACAGGTCTAGAATTGGTCTTAAGTCCCCCGTCTTTTTTGGCACTAAAAAGAACCTGGAGTAATTGCCCAATCTGAACTGGTCTGGGGGGACATGCTGGCTTGCTCTTTTTTTCAGCAGCTTCGAAACCTCCGAAGCTGCCGCCTCCCTTTGATCGGGTGGGAAATCGGGAGGTACTTCGTAGGAGGAAGACTTATAAATGGAATGGTGTAACCTCTGGATATGATTCGGAGCACCCACCGATCCGTCGTGATGGACTCCCAATTTTGGAGGTGCTCCGACAGACGCTCCCCGACTGCCTCCAGAGAGGGACAGCTGGGTAAGCCCTCAGGGCTGTTGTGCGGGCCTGTCCGAGAACGGTTCTCTAGACCCAAAATTACGAGGCCCCCCTCTGCCTCTGGGCCAGCGTCCACCTTGTTCTCCTCTGCCTCTGAAGGACGAGGGGTCCAAAGCTGGACGGGACTGCTGAGACTTCCGGAACCACATCTTCTTTTGTCCCCTCTGATTCCTAGAGAAGGATCGTTGGGGATTAGAGAAGCGGACTCCGACGGCAGACAGCGTCTTCCTGTCCTTCTCGCTTTGGACCAGCGTTTCGCGGACGGTCTTGCCAAAGAGTGAAGAACCATCAAAAGGCGCGTTCGCGAAGGATGCCTTGAAGGGTTCTGCAAAATCGCAAAGGCGGAGCCAGGCGTGACGCCGCAAGGCGACCCCAGCTCCGCTGGCTCTAGCGGTTCCCTAGGTGGCATGGGAGCGTAACCGCATAGAGGTGTTAGAAATAGATTTTAGAGTGGCCATGCGAGTCGAGAAAATCCTCTTATCCTCGGCCGTCATGGACTCTGGGGAGGCCCCAGTGTATTCCCTTATTAAGTCTCGCTGGAGTCTGATGACGTGCGCCATGTAGTTCAGCGCCATTATAGAGAAGGTGGCTGAAGCAAACATCCACTTTCCAATGCGGTCCAAAGTCCGAGATTCCTTATCCAGAGGATGGACCGAGGAACTCTCCTGCGCTAGTTCCTTCTTCGTGGCAGCCGCCACCAACATGGCATCTACTGGAGAACCCTTAGACCAAGCATGTCTATCCGAGGGGGGGCTAAGAATTTTATCTGGCCTTCTTGGAATTGGCTCCACGGTGTCCTGCTCCTTCCACGCCCTGGTAGTAATTAAGTCTACCAGGGGGTCAGCTGCGGGGGACACCCACGAGGTAGACGGGCCTGCATCGAATGCCTCCAGAAACACAGATTCCTCTGAGGAAGGTTTTTGGGCAGACCACCCTCCTCTAATTCGCAACATTTCCATGATGTCTCCAAAGGAGACATCCTCAGGGGGTGATCTTGGGGAACCTTCCCCTTCATCCAAATCTGTGTCTTCGGTGAGGGACTCAGGGGAGTCCAGGTGCCTCCTTTTGCACTTCCGTTTGCGAGGATCCTCCTCGGTGGGGCTATCCAAGGAGGGCTCGCCCATGGGGTCCTGTCCCTCTAAGGGAACTAACTGGAGTGTTGGTGCAGGCTGCCCCAATGGCCGGATGATGGAGGAGAGACCCAAATGCGACAGGGGGCAGGTGGATCCAACACCGGGGCCGGGGATCTGGAAGGACTCGACAGAACCCTCTCCACTACCTCGAATGCTGAAGGTGAACCGCCTTCCCCAGGTTCTGAAAGCAGTCCCCTCGGCTCCAAGATAGGGATCGGCATCGGAGCCGAAGCGGTCGGACCCGAAAGGGAAGTGTGCTCCGACCTGAACGGAACTGAAGACACACCTACCCCCATGGATCCGACGCTCGGCTCTCGGCCCCAAGAGCTAGGATCTGACAAGCTCAAGGGCAACGTCGGTGTCGAAGTAACCGGTGCTGTTGGCGCCGACGACTCCCTGGCTCCGAAATTTCCCAGATCCGACGACTCCAAAACCCCAAACTGGGTCAGAGAAGGAGCTATCGGGGTAAAGAAAGGGGCTGCTCCCCCCCCAGAGGGGGGGAGGCAGAATCACCCCCATCTGCATTTGAGTCTGCAAAAATCGATGCATCATCCAATCCATGCCCGCGTCGGTCAGGCTCCTTGTTGATCTAGAGGAGGTCATCGAGGTGGGCCGGGAGGGCCGCCTCGAAGACCCTGAGGGAGACCGGCACTCCTCCTTCGGCTCCGGTGAGAAACAAGGCAAACGGAGCTGAGAGGGAGAGGATCCGGTGGCCCTCGTGGAAGGACTCGCAAATTTAGATGGCGGGGACGAGGGATGAGTCTCGGGCAGCCTCTTGCAACTCCTATGCTTATCTTTATGCCTCTTCTCCCTAGAGGAAGAAGAGTCCCCTTGACCCTGAGAATCAGAGGGAGGTTGAGTCCCTGGCAGGGTAGGGGTTTCCAAAGGCCCGGGGGCCGCACTCGCAGCCTGTGCCTTAGCGGGAGAGGAGGAAGAAGAATCCTGTGGTAATAAACCCACCAGGATTAACTTGTTCCTCCTGTCCCTGGTGGCCCAGGGGTTAAAAGCTGCACAAATTTCGCAGCTGGTGGACAAATGGGCCACCCCCAGACAAAGAACCCACTGAGTGTGGTCATCAGCTGGTGAGAGCTTATGGCCACACTCAGTGCACTTAGAAAATGTGGCTTTGGGCCCTTCAGCCATAATACAGAACACACTCACACACTAAGGGGAGGGAAATAAAATGAAGACAGAAGTTTACCTCAATATTTTAAAACTAATAATACAACACGATGACTAGGGCGCTAATACACACACACACACACACACACACACACACACACACACACACACACACACACACACACACACACACAACAAAAAGTACTGGATTCTAACTTTTTAATGTTTTTTTAAACCAGAAAGTTCTCACCCACACCTAGGAGCTCTTCACTTGAAGCTTCTTTCAGCTGCGGCAAACGAGATCTGGGGAAAGGGAGTATGTAGCAGGGGATTATGGGTAAGAGGAGGAGCTAGGAGCTCAGATCTTTTAACTAGTAAAGCTGCCAGCTCGGATCCAAGGTCGGATCCGATACCCACAGGTTGCAGAACAAATGAAGTAACTACTTCAGATCTAATGTTATCATACGTTTAACTTACACAACTGTACTATGTTCATCATATTAATCACTGCTTCAGCAACCTTAGCTGTATGGTAGATTACCATAGCTAACTACATTTGGTAGGTGGAAAAAGAGTCCAGGAGCCCCTGGAGAATGGTCCTAGCAAACCCTGATTTGGTCCTAGAGAAGGAATCAAGCTTATAGTGCTTTGTAAAAGAATGTACAGAGGACCAAGTATCAGCTTCTACAATATTTCTAGAATCCAACCCTTTCTAAAAAGCCACTGATGAAGCCAAAGGCCTGACAGAGTGTGCCTTAACCCTGTCTGGAATAGTTTTGTTATGGTGAGTATAACAAAGGGCAATAGCCTTAGATAACCATTTAGAAATAGTCTGTTTTGACAGTGGGTGTCCCTTCCTCTTACTTTCATAAGAAATAAGCAAGTGATTCAAAGATCTGAAAGCTTTAGCTCCTTCAAGATAGTATCTGAGTTGTCTGAGGACTTCCAAGGTATGGAGTATCCTTTCACCTTCATTTGTAAGCCCAGGAAAGAAAAGGGGGAGATGGATATTTTGGCTTAAAGTAAACACATATACCACTTTAGGCATAAAAAAGGATTAGTTCTCAAAGAAATTCTGTCCCTGTGGAAAATGATAAAGGACTGACTCGCCATAAGAGATTGAAACTCAGATACTCTTCTTGCAGAAGTAAGAGCAATCAGTAAAATTGTTTTCCCTGTTAAGAACCTCAGGCCTACCAGATTAGTTGATTCAAATGGAGCAAGTGCTGACTTCTCTACACAAATTTAGGATTCCAAGGAGGGGTTACAGGTTTTGTTGGAGGTCTCTTATGCAAAACCCCTTTCAACAATATTTTGACATGAAACTGCATTGAAATAGGAGGATCCCTGGGCAGACATCCTGAAATGGTCAATAAATGAACCTTGATAGAAAAATAAGAAAGGCCATAGGATAGTAACTCGCACAAATATTGTAAAACTAGAGGACAACTAGCCCTGAATGGGTGCTGGTTATGTTGTTGGCACTAACTTGAAAACCTTTTCCATTTGCTAATATATGACTTTCTAATAGCAGGCTTTCTTGCCCCATTAATATCTGCTGCACATCCTCAGTAAATAGGTGCCTAAAAAAATTAAGACCCTATCATTCAGACAGTCAAAGATGATTGATTTTGGGGTGCCTTACATTCCATTGTTCTTGTATGAGTAGATCCCATCTGTGAGGATGCTTATGCTAATTGCCCTTGTTCATTTCTAAAAGAATGGAGAACCACAGTTACCTGGGCTAGAAGGGAGTCACCACAATGATTTTGGGGGATTCTTTCTGAATCTTCAGAAGTACCCTGGATATTAGTGGAAAGGGTGAAAAAACATACAGGAACATTGCTGTCCAAGGAAAGAAAAGGCATCCTGCCAGTTGATTATTCATACAGAAGGCAAACAGATCTACTTAAGGAACTCCTCACAGATGGATCAAATCTTGGAAGACCCCCTGAACTAGCTTCCATTTGTGAGGGTCTGCCCTTTTCCTGCTCAGTTTATCTGCCTCACAGCTTTACTCTGATAGAATGTAGGATGCCTTTAACATGAGATTATGTTGTGAAGCTACATCCCAAGCTAACATTGCTAGCCTGAAAAGGGATATGACCTAGTTCCCCCTTGCTTGTTGATGTACCGTATGACTGTGGTATTGTCTGTCACCACCTGAAGAAGTTCTGGGGGCCAAAGATGGTTTATAGAGTTGAATGCTTTGATCTGAGCAAGCATCTGTTTGATATTTATGTGCTTGCATAGGTTCTTGGTGTCCCACACCTCTTGCACTTTCATCCCTCCTGAAACTGCTCCGCAAGCAAAGTCCAAAGTGTCTGTGGTGACTGACTGTTTTGGAGCAGAGATGGAGAAGGAAAGACCTGGATTTAAGGATGTCTGTTGTCTTCACTAATAGATTTCTTTTCTGATAAAACCAGCACTGGGATTTGAAAAGATAAAGGGTGCTGATACTGGGACCAAAGCAATTTCATGTGGAGTCTTGCCGTGGGTATCATGCGAATCACAGATGCCATGAGACCCAAGATCCTATGGTACTCCCTCTCAGTGACCAAAGTCTGAGTGGAAAACCTTTGCTCAGAGTATCAGTGTTTTTTTATTTTATTCATTACAAAGCATCTTTCCCCTGCCACTACTTTAGAGAAGACAAAGTGAGACAAACATTAGACTTGCTTTTTAAGCAAGTGACCCAGCAAGCAGCCATAGCTGAGAGCTTCATTGCATTTTATTTTATTCATTATAAAGTTTCTTTCTCTGCTACTACTGTAAAGGGGGATGGTGTAACAAGTGCACCAGTGAGCAGCCACACAGCACACATATGATGCAAAGACACCTCTTGTGTCAAAGCATGACATGCATGATAGGCACAGCTTCTGGATATTTTTTTACTCATAAGTTCAGGTTGAAATGGACAGATTAACTAATTTGTGGTTGCAGTCACTGATTGATGAAAAAGCACTTTTACAGTGCATTCATTGTTTCATGTATAGCACACTCCCACATAATTTAGTAGACTCAGACACAAATAAGTGGGCTAAATGTGTTGATCTGACTGACTTAGCTATGGAACTGGAGGGTTTTAGGAAAGAGATTTCAATATAAGTGATCGATTGTGAAATTTTTAATAAGTGATAAGTTGGATTTAAGGTTCAAACCTCATTCTGTACAAAGTAAGGCTAATACAGGGGTTCTTATGATTTCTGAGGTTTTTCAAATGGATAGTAGTTCCCTACTAATCTCTCCCTCTTCTCTTACCTAACTCACACTTTTCCCAACCCTTGTCATAACTCTCACACACACTCCACTACATCTTACCATCAACCTCACTTCCCATCCTACTCATCCATCTCACATAAACTCTTTACCTCTAACCCGATCTATTTCTTCAAACCAAAACTGCTCCCAACCCAACTGCTCCTGTACTCCTCTCTTAAATGTGGTACCAGAAAATTACTAGTCTCACACAACCCAAGCTACCTTTGCCCAACACACTGCCTCACTCTTCTACTCCACCACATCTCTCTCTCACTAGCCGGCGACATCCATCCCAACCCCAGACCCATCTCTAACATCAATCTCACCAAACCCTCCACTCAGCCCACAAACTCAAAGTCCATTTGCCTTACAACACTTAATGCACAAAGCCTAAAAAACAAAATCCCTAACCTCCATGCCTGGCTCTCTCATAACTACCCCAACATTACCACTATTTCTGAAACCTGGCTGAAAACCTATATAAAAGATAGCGAAATCCTACCACCAGGTTTCCAAATAATTTGCAATGACAGAGCCCATAAAAAGGAGGTGGAATAGCAATAATCTACCCCACCTCCCATACCATAACTCTCTACTCCAATAAAATACCAACCTTTGCCAATGCTGAAATTATAATAGGTTTACTAAAAATAAACAACCACAAGTCCATATGTATCACTGCCCTCTATATTCCCCCTGGTGATAATATCAAAACTCTTGAAAACATCCTGTCCAGGTTCTCCTCCAATATAAAAAATTAAACCAATATACTCGGTGATACCACCATCAACTGGAATACTATTAACTCTAAAGCCCCATCCCACACTATCAACCTGTACAACTTTTCCCAATTAATACAATTTCCAAACAGACCAAATAAAGATTGTACCTCTGGTACCATCATTGACTGGATTCTAACAACTCACCCAAACCTTATCACCAAAGCCGGAACATTACCTGATCCTCTCAGCGATCACCTACCAGCCTTCGCCGACTGTCTCCCATCTCCACTGCATAAACAACACCACTAAATTCAAACCCGCAACCTCTCCTTTTTCAACCCTCTAACTTTCTCTGAATGCTTAAAGCGTACTGACTGGTCCCCTCTAAAAACCCTTCCTATAGATGATGCCATTCCTAACCCTTCTCAATCAGCAAGCCCCCCCCCCCCGAACCAAACCCATCAAAATGAATCCCTGCCCATGGTTATCAAAGCATACTAAACTAGCCTTGCACCAAAGGGACAAAAATGGAAACAATATCAAAAACATAAAAACTCTAACACCCTCCTAGAGTATAAGCAACTACAAAACTCCACAAAAAAAAAACGAATAATTAAAGACCGCAAAGCCCACTACTCCAAACTTCAGTCCTTGCACTCCACAAATCCCAAAAAATTCTGGGACTCCATCTCATCCATGCTGCATCCTGGCAACAAAGAAAACCCTTGCTCAGACCCAATCCTCTCCAACCTTGAAACAGCCAGCCAGTTCAACTTATTCTTCATAGTCTGCATAGCTAAACTATCAGCCTCCTTCCCACCCCCTCCTCCACCTCCACCCCCTCCTGCCTCAACCACCACCCCAGTCATCAACCTTCCTCCACATCCTTCTGCCTCAAGCCCATTCCCACAAGCACTATAAATAGACTTCTCCTCAAACTCAAACCCTGTCACAATGCACCCGACAACCTTCCACCCACCTTCCTCAAACAATCTGCCTATCCCATCTCTACTCTTATAAATAGATCCATACAAGAATCATACGTCCCTTCTATCTGGTGCCATGCTTACATCATCCCCCTCCACAAAGGTGGCAAAAATACTGATACCACCAACTTCAGGCCTATTGCCATCCTTTCCTCTCTTTCTAAAATACTACAGAAAACAATACAAGCACAACTCATGGCACACCTAACACTAAATCTCCTCTCCCCTACCCAACACATCTGCCACCCTGGCCACAGCATCATGACTGCCCTTCTTTCCTTTCTTGAAACCATAAACCTCGAACGTGACTCAGGCAAGTTTGTATCCACCCTATTCCTAGATCTGTCAAAGGCCTTTGACACCAACTCACACACCCTACTTATATCCCAACTCTCCACCCTACACGTCTCTCCCACTACCATCACCTGGTTTTCCAGCTACTTGTACAACCACCAACAAGCTGTCCAATGGAAAACGTCAACCTCCCCCTTCCTTCCCACACTCACAGGTGTCCCACAAGGTTCTGTTATTGGCCCTCTTTTCTTCAACCTATTCATTAACAACTTTCACCAATCCATCCCAGACTCATCTATCATCCAATATGCAGATGATTCAACAATCATCTGCTCAGCCTTCTCCCCCTCCGAGCTCCTAGCAAAAACCCAACTAACCTTCTCCAAAACAGAAACTTAGATGCAGTCTAACCATCTGGCACTAAATGCAAATAAAACCAAACTAATGTTTTTTCCCCTGCCAAAAACTCCATTGACAAACCCACATTCACCATACAGAACCAAAGCAACACCCTACTCCTTGAAATTGTTCCCAACACCAAGCTTCTTGGCATCATTATTAATGAAGAACTAAAATTTGACACCCACATCCACTCCACAATCAAGAAACTCCACCAAAAGTTAGGTCTCCTCTACAGGCACAGCCAATTCCTATGCCCCTCTACTCGTCAAACTCTTGCATCCACCTTCCTACTCCTCGCCCTTATGTATGATGCCCCTCTTTTCACCAATCTCCATCTTGTCCTTCCGTCCAAACTTGAATCCTGCTACCACAAGATCTCCAAATTTGCAACCAATTCAAAAATTCATCCCACCACTGCCACTCCCTCCTCACCCTCAACTGGCTTGAACTACCCAACTACCTCAGTTACCTACAACTCACCATTGCCCACAAGCTCATCTTTAAACCTGCCAACTGCCCAGCTCTTGCTACTTCCTTAAAACCTTACATTCCCAACCGCTCATTCAGATCCAAAAAAACAAATTCTCCTTCAGGTCTACAAACCTGCACAACCTCCTGGCCATCTACTGCTGTCTCACTCCTTACCTAAACAGTGGAACTCTCTCCCCACATGCCTACACAGCCTACCTAACCATACAAATTTCAAATCTCAGCTACTCTCTCATCTTAACCACCCATTCCACCTTGCAATGACTCATCCAACTACCTCTACTATCACTTCATCCCACCCAAAACAATCCCTCCCCAACTAAAAACTAATTTTCTCTCTAATATCTATTGTACTATACTCTCCAATCTCAAATATACTATTACCCTCTCCATGCATAATATTTTCGTAACCTACTAATGGCTAGTAGCTATATATTTTGAAATGTTAAACCTACAATTGAGTTTATAACAAAATATTTACTTTATATAAATGTTGAAATTTCTGTATTGAATTATGTCTTTTCATTTTTGTAACACTGTGACAAGCTAATTGCAAATATCATGGAGCATATCTGTAAATGTTTAATTAGCTGTATGAACTATGCCCTTTGGTAACATGTGAAATGTAACTTGAAATTATTGTGGAGCTTTTCTCCCCGGCGCTCGACTGAAAACGGGCTCTTCTTGGCCCAGTGAACTTCCCCGGTCATCAAACTTAAATAAATAAATTCCTTTATGGAGAAGAATTATTCAAGTTATAACACAGATACTTTGGAGAATCATGTATTTTTACTCACAAAACCACTCACAGTGGACCCAGAGTCTCAGACAGAGGTTACTAAACAACAGAATAACCTTATTGAAAAATCTTTATTGCAGAGTGAATTAGATTTTCAATAAAATGCAGATTGCATTAATTTATAGAACAGAAGAAGAGACTACAGTGATGGTGATGACACCAGCCAGTCTGAGTCAGCCTTGAATAAACATAGTAGGAGAACAGCAGTTGGAGGTAACTTTAGAATTGATATGGTAAATACAGAGGATAAGGTGAATCATTCTGCTGGTGTCTCAATGATTAGGAAAAGTATTAGACCACTAGTTATTACTGATAGACTGTAACAGTTTCTAGTTTGGGGGAAGTGAACTCCAAGTTATTTTTGCAGGCCTTGTCAAATTGATAGAGAAAAGATCTACTTATAGCTTAGTAATTATACATGCAGGTGTAAGTGATCTGTCAATGACACCTTTCTTTCACATGTATAGGATGGTTGAGAGTATTTCAGAGGTTTGTTTATAAACAAAATAAATGTTTGCTTTTCAGAAATGTTGCCCTCACTAGCCTTATCAGATTACCAATTCACAAAAGCAATACTGTTCAATAAATGATTGCATAACTGGAATATTCAAAAGGGCACTGTTTTTATTAATTCCTGGGATGATTTTGTGAATAATAAAAATGTATTTGGGCAAGATGGGCATCATCTGAATTATTTAGGTGATAAATTGTTAAGTTTGAAATCGGTTGATATTATGAAACATTTTGGGGATTTTACCCAGGAATTAAGGTTAGTTACAAGAATGCTAGACACCACAGGTTACCAAAAGTGTATCATGCTAATGCTCAAGGTTTGACTAATAAAATAAATGAACTAAATGTAGTCTGTTTAGTAAATAATTATGACTTGGTTGAAATTACTGAATTGTGGAATAGGGAAGGAACACAGCTTCCTGGATAATCAATCATTTAGATGCTTGAGAAATAATAGGATAGGAGAAGGAGGAGTGGTTATTTTTGTGGACCAATGGCTAAATGTTAGGGTGTTGGAAGTGGATTATAATTTAGAATTAATTTTTGTAGAAGTATTTACTTCTGACTCTGGTTTCTCACTACACTTGTAAGTTTGTTATAAAAGCCCTGCTTTATCAAGAACTAATAACTGTGGTATATCAATGGCCTGGTCAAGTTTATGACTTATAATGATCTGATAAGATGAGGTGACTTTAACTTTCCAGGGATCAATTAGACTGATGGCACAACAGTAACAATGTTGGAGGATGAATTTTATGATTTATGTATATTACACAATTTGACTCAGATGACTGATTTTCCTACAAACTAAAATAATATCTTAGATATCTTACAAACATTCAATATACAATTTCTGAGATCAATTAACTTTGTCTGTTAGGCAATTCAGATAACTTAGCTTTTGAATTTAACATAATAATTAAAGTTTTTTTTTTCATATGAATAACCAAAAGGGTATTTTTGATAAGTCCAAGCTGTTTGATCTGAATATTATTAATCAAATAAATTGTATGGACTTGAATTCCTCTGAGGTAAACAATATTGTGAATAAATGGCAAGACTTTGAAAGCATTTGTGAAGGTTTTTTTTTTTTTTGGTCTGGATGTAAGAAAACAATAACTAACAGTTTTCTGAGGACTACAATTCCATGGTGGAATACTGTACATACCAAACTTTTGAGAAAAGAGGAAGAAATTTAGGCTCTGGAAGAGGTTCAAGAGAAATTATTTAAAATGGACCTTTAACTTAGTCTCCAGAAGGTTAAATGCCTCTTTGAAATTACCAAAAAGTAAATTTAAAGATAATTTATTTAGTAGCCCTTGTTCTAAGAAACTTTATTCTTACATTAGATATATTGGTGATAACATTAAATCTTTCGGATCAACTTATGTACTAGGTGAAGTGCTGAACTCTGGAGAATTTTTTGCGAATTTGCTCGATGAGCACTTCTTGGCAGAAGATGCTGCACTTTTTGATAATGTTTCTGATGTTAGAATCTTAGATGATTGAACGTGCCCAGTTTTCAGTTTTACCATTTCCCAAACATCATTGAGCCATATTAAACAGGGTAGTGGTATGGGACCTGATAGTATTCCAGGCATTTTCTGGGCATATTACAGTAAATATATTTTGGCTACTATCACTCAATGTTTTAATAACCTGTTGTATTCTGGCACTGGTCCTGCTAGATGGAAACTTGTGGACATAACTCCAACTCATAAAGTGGTCCCCAAGGACAATTATAGACCTATCAGTCTTATTTCACTGGTGGGGAAGAATTTTGAGAGGTGTCTACTTTCCTTTCTTTATCAGGACTTTCAGGGATGTTTAATGGAGCTCCCTCAAAATGATTTCACAAAAAATCTCTATGTGCACTAATCTAATTGAATTTTTTGACCCAGTGACAATTGCCTTACATGTTAGCATGTCTGTAGGGGTGGTCTGTTTAATTCATAGGTTCATAAGCTGGTACTAGGCTATCGGTCCTAGGGCCTATACAAGCCTAGCCATAACAATTCCCTGGATATTTCTCCCCACAATATTTACTTCCCTGGACACCTGTCTAGCAGGGCGACTGACATGATCCCCAGGGTGAATTTCCTATCTTCCATCCAATCATCAAGGTTCCTTTTGAAGAGGGCCAAGGAGGTGCTCTGCTTGACATGAATGGGCAGTCTATTCCAGAGTATGGGGAGTCTCTGAGTCAGGAACCTCTCCCTCCAGCATGTTTTGTTCATTGTGATGACAAGGTTTAGATCCCTGGAGCATGTGACTCTGAGGGATTGGGATTTCTTTAAGTGGAGCATGTCCAACAGCTTAGGGTTTGACATGGCCTTGTATGTTAAGCAGAGATCGCCTCTTAGTAGACGATATGCCACAGAGTATAGCTGGAGTTTTTTTAGACGGTCAGCATATGGCATCTGCTTTAGGCCTGTGATTCTTTTAGTGAGGTATTTCGGTGGTCTTTCCAGCTGTTGCAGATGTCTTATGAAGTACATACCAAACGGGACATTATACTCTATAATGGGTCTAATGAGGGATGAGTACAGTGGGACAATGACCTTTTTTCTGGATGAAAAGCCATTAGTGATGAGGTGTGCCACATAGAATGCTTTCCTGACTGTTGTAGCGATGTGATTATCGAAGGTGAAACCACTGTCCACCTGTGTCCCTAAGTCTCTCATCACACTTTCGGTGTTTAGTATACTGCCACCTATGTATTTGTCTAAGGCTTTTGACAGTGTCCCTCATTCTGTTATTATTGATGCCATGCTCAAATACAAAATTAATCCATACATTGTTCACTAGTTGGTCGACAGGCTTAGTAGTAGATTGCAGAGACTAAAGAGATGAAATGTTGCATCTAGTTTACTTGAAGTGAACAAAGGAGTCCCTCAGGACTCATTTCTAAGTCCAGTATTGTTCAGCTTGGTATTTTTATTTATTCCTAAGATATCTAATGTTTGGATGGCCAAGTATGTGGACAACATTAAACTAGGTAGTGTTATTACAGCAATAGGGGATATTAACCATGTCAACACTTAAATGTGTTTGGTGGCTGAATGGTTAGACTTAACCGGACTAAAAGTTAATAAGGATAACTGTATTACTTTGCATTTTGGGAAATCAGTGGTTGAATATCAAATAACTTTTAGTTATGTACTCACCATAACTTCAGATGTTTGGGATCCATCTCGCCTACATTCTGACTGATGGGTTCGGAGCCGATCCTCGGCTCCGACTCGGCACGCTTATGCCAAAGAGCGAAGTCTCTTATTGGCTGAGCTTACTATATCCCAGGATGCACCACTACCAGTCCCCCAGATCTAGTTTGTCCGCATACATGCACACATGCATGCACTGCTTATATAACATTGACAGATGATACAAGATAAAAACAGTAGAACCCAAACCGTTCAATCTCTTCTGATCTCCAAGGCAGGGGGAAGGAGGGCGGGTATTAGGAATGTAGGCGAGATGGATCCCAAACATCTGAAGTTATGGTGAGTACATAACTAAAAGATGTTATGTGATCCTATCTCGCCTACATTCTGACTGATGGGACAGCGTCCCTAGCACCTAAATCCTGGGTGGCTCACTGGAAAACACTCCTGAGTACCGTGGAACCAAATGATGCTCGTCCTTTAGATGCCACATCCAATTTATAGTGGGAAATGAAAGTGTGCGGTTGGACCAAGTAGCCGCAGCACAAATTTCAGAAATAGCGAGCTTGGAATGGAATGCAATAGAGGTAGCCATAGCTCTAGTAGAGTGAGCTTTGACAGATGTTGTAAGTTGCTTATTTGAAGAGGAATAAGCTTGAGTTATGCAATCTCTGATCCATTTGGCAATAGTAGCTTTAGTGATGGTTTTACTCAGTTTATTATCTGAAAAGGACACAAACAATTGATCTGTTTTCCGAACTTGCTGAGTCCTATCTAGATAGAAGCGTAATTGCCTGTGAACATCCAATGTATGGAAGGTATATTCCGCTTTGTTTGAAAATTTTGGAAAGAAAACCGGTAGCTCTAAAGATTGTTGGAGACAGAGATTAGAGCAAACTTTTGGGACAAAAGATGGGTTAGGTCTAAGTGATACTCTATCCTTGTGAAAAATCAAGTACGGTGGTTTGATAGATAGGGCTTGAAGTTCTGAAACTCTTCTTGCAGAGGTAATTGCAATTAAGAAGGCAGTTTTCCAAGACAGATATTTCAACTCACATGTAGCAGCTGGTTCAAAGGGGGAAGATGTTAAGGCACGAAGTACCAAATCAAGATCCCACGGAGGCGCAGGATGAAAAACTGGGGGTCTTAAAAGCACAGCACCTTTCATGAAAGTTTTACATAATCTGTTGCTCATCAACGGTGGGTCTATGGATTCGTGAAATTTGGAGATAGCTGCTAGTTGAACTTTAATAGTAGAGACTGAAGATCCTTGATTAAACAAGGATGTTAAAAATTTCAAGACCTCTGGTATCGGGGCAGTAATGGGGTCTAAGCCTCTGAGTTGAGCCCAGATAGCAAACCTCTTCCACTTACTGTGATACAATTTCTTAGTGGTGGGTTTGTGGGCTGAAGATAAAATGTGAATAACTTCCGGGTCCAAGGTGTGATTTCTGACTAAAGTCGGAAGTGGAGGAGCCAAGCTGTTAATTTCAAAGTGTGAAGGGACTGGTGCTGTTGTCCCGACTGATGAACCAGAAGATCCGGAGTTAGATCCAAGAACCAAGGACCGTCCAGAGTATATTTCTGTAGGTAGGGGAACCATACCTGACGAGGCCAGTACGGAGCAATTAGAATCATTGTGGACCCCAATTGGGAAGCTTTCTGGATGACTTTGGGTAGGAGTGGAATCGGAGGGAAAGCATAAAGCAGTCCTGTTGGCCAAGGTTGGACTAGAGCATCCGTAGCTGCCTCCCTTGATGCGGGTCAAGGAAAAGAACCTTTGCACTTCGTGTTTTGTGGTGTTGCAAACAGGTCGCAGCACGGAATCCCCATCTTTGAAAATCTGAGCTGCTACTGTTTCGTTCAGAGACCACTCGTGAGGAGAGAGAATAGTCCTGCTCAGTCTATCTGCCAATACATTGGATCTTCCTGGAATGTGGGTCGCTACCAGGAAGCGCTTGGTAGCCACTGCCCATTCCCACACCCTCATGGCCTCTCTGCAAAGGGGGTAAGATCTGGTCCCTCCTTGTTTGTTTAAATACCAGACCACCGACATGTTGTCTGTGTGGATGGTGATAATGCCTTGAGGGAGAAACTTGTGGAGGGCTTGTAGGGACAGAAGTACAGCCCTCATTTCCAACACATTAATATGGAGAAATGTTTCGTTTGGAAGCCAAGAACCCTGAACTGACCTGCCCAGACAATGCCCCCCCCCACCCCGTCTGGGAGGCATCCGTTGTCAAGGTGGCCACCGGAGGGGGTATAACAAAAGGTCTTCCCTGATTCAGATTGGATGGCAGAAGCCACCAGCGGAGGTCCCGTTTGCACGTTTCTGTAATCAGTATGTGATGATTGAGGGGGAGATCTTGAAAAGACCATTGTGTCGATAACAGCCACTGAAGAATCCTCATGTGCAATCTTGCCAGAGGAACTAGGAGAACTGTGGCAGACATTGAACCTAAAAGTTGTAGGACCATCCTGGCTGGGGCTTTGGATCTTAGAAGCAGGGCTCGGACTTGATCTTGTAATGTTTGTATCCTTTCGGTAGGAAGGAAGATTCGCATTAATTTTGAGTCTATCTCTGCTCCTATGAATCTTATGCGCTGAGAAGGCAGCAAGACAGACTTTGACCAGTTGAATGTAATTCCCAGGGAAGCACCCAGGGAAATGGTGGCTTGTAGGTTCTCTAGTAGTAGATGCCTGGTGGTGGCAGTCAGGAGCCAGTCGTCCAGATAGGGAAACACTTGGAATCCGAGACTCCTCAGGTGAGCAGTCACTACTGCCAAACACTTGGTGAACACCCTGGGGCTGTGGTGAGACCAAAGGGCAGTGCACAAAATTGGAAATGACTGTCTCCCAGGCTGAAGCGCAGATACCTCCTGGACGCCTGATGTATCGGTATGTGATAATAGGCGTCCTTGAGATCTATGGAGCACATCCAAACATCTTTCTCCAACAATGGGAGAATGGATTGTAAAGTGACCGTTGGAATTTGGACTTCATGACAGACTGGTTTAGTTTGCTGAGATCCAAAATGGGTCTCAGGTCCCCTGTCTTTTGGCACTAAAAGAACCTTGAGTAATTTCCGGATCCGATCTGGTCTGTGGGGACCGGTTGGATGACTCCTTTTCTAGCAGCTTTGAAGCTTCTACGGCTGCAATTTCCCTTTGACTGGGTGGTGGGTCTGGGATTTTTGGACGGTGGGGTGAGTGTGTGAAGGGAATGGTGTAACCTCCGGCAATAATGTGAAGCACCCATCTGTCCTGAGTAATAGACTCCCAGGCTTCTAGGTGCTTGGCAACGGCACCCGACTGGCTCGAGCAGCACAGCCGGGCAATCCCTCATGGAGTCGGGAGGCTGAAGAGCCACGAAAGGACTCGCGGTCTCCAGTGTTGCGGGGCCTCTGCCGCCTCTGGGACGGCGTCTCCCAGAAAAATTTCCCCGTCCTCTGCCTCTGGAAGGGGAATCTTCCTGCTGTTGTGGAAAGAATTTCTGTGATTTGCGGAACCACATCTTCCCTCCTCTTTAGCCTTGGGATAAGGCCGAAGGGAGTGGAATAACGTGCTCCTATGGCAGATAAAGTCTTTCCCTCTTGCTCACAGCGGTAAGAGTGTCTTTACCTTGGGTCCAAACAAAGAGGACCCATCAAAGGGAGCGTCGGCAAAGGAAGACTTGAAGGCCTCCGCGAAATGACACAAACGGAGCCAGGCTTGTCTCCGTAGAGCCACGCCTGTGCCTGCCGCTCTACCCGCCCCTTCGGCCGCATATGAAATGAGCCTCATGGACGAGTTAGAAATCGAGGTAAGGATAGCCAACTGAGAGCTAACCGACTGGGCTAGCTGCTCAGGTAGGTTACCTGAGAGGGAGTCTGAGAGCTCCTTGACCAGATCCCTCTGTAGTCTGGTGAAATGTGCCAAATAATTCAGGGACCACAGAGTAAAGGCCGCTGAAGTCAGGGTGCGCTTCCCGTACCGGTCCATGCTCCTAGACTCCTTATTAGGAGGATGGACGGACGTTGAAGCCTCTGCCACATCCTGCTGGGTAGCAGATGCCACCACCATGGCATCTACAGCCACGCCTTTCGTTAAGAACTCCTTCTCGGGTGGGGCAGACAAAAATTTGTTAGGGTGAGAAGGCACTGGTTCCACAGTATCTGGATGTTCCCACGCCCTCCGACAAACCAAATCCAGGAGCTCGTCGAAGGGCGGAGACACTCAGGAGGCAGAGGGCTGAGCCCCGAAGGCCTTGAGGAACACCGACTCATCAGCGGAGGGGGGTTTGGAATTCCAGCCGCCTCGTTGCTTGAGGATCTCTAGAATGTCTGCAAATGAGACATCATCTGAGGACGACTTTGAGGACCCCTCCGCATCATCAAGATCAGTGTCCAATGTAAGAGACTCATCGGGGGAGTCCACGTGCTTCCTCTCGCACGATCTCTTCCTTGGGGGTTCCTCCGAAGACAACTCCGAAAGACCCTCAGGAGGAGGGGAACCCCCAGTGGGGGGGTAACCTCAGGCCCCGGGGCTCCGCTGCCTAGAGACAGAGGAACAGCCAAAGACCCAGTCTCCATGCCCAGGGAAGGTGCCGGTAAAGCCGTAGAGATGGCCGAAGAAGACTTGGCCAATGCACTCCTCATAGCTCTGAAGGCCGGACCCCCAGAATCCTGGGAGGGTCCAGTCTCCGGAGCCATGATAGCAGACGGAAGTCCCGCGGCTGAAGCACCGAGAGGGATGCTTGGAACCGACAGCATTGGTCCCGAAACGTCACCCCCGGGTCCGGCCGAAGAAGTCCGTGTGCAAACTCGGACCTGAAGGCCGGGTTGGAGTAAGGGTCGGAGCCGACCCTAGGATCTCCACTGGCTCCATCAGCACCTGCTCCACGGAGCCAAGCGGTCGGAGGAGGAATGGCAATGGAATGGGCTATCGGCTCCGAAGCCAATTGGGTCGGAGCCGAAACAAATTTCTGAAAGACTGGGGACTGGAAAAGTCTTTGGAGCACCCTGTCTATGTCCGAATCTGACATCCTTGATGACCTGGAAGAGACCGAATGGGTCCGAGTAGGCCTCTCCAACGGCTCCAAGGGACTAGGGGACCGCCCGAATCGACTCGACAATTATCGGCGCCGAAGGAATGTCCAAACCAAATTCCATCGGTGCCGAAGAGGGCTTTGGCGCCGAGGAGGAAGTGTCTGAGCGGACAACCTTCATCGGCTCCGAGATCAGTGGAGCCGATGAAGGTGACCTGCCTCTCGATGCCCCAGATGTCGGCTCCGAACCCAGAGGAGTCGAGGCTGGAGGCATCGAGGCAGACCGTTCCGCCCTCGACTCCGAAGTCCGTGGAGCCGAAGGAGAAGCCTGCCTATGTTTTTTGGCGGTCGGTTCCGACGCCCTTTTCTTTTTAGCAGGAGAAGGAGAGGAAGCTAATGCCTCTTCAAATGAGGGTTTAATAAGGCCTTTTAGAATAAGTTTATTTTTCCTCTCTTGGAGGACCCTCGAGGAAAACGCGTGACAAACACTACAGGACTCCTGCAAGTGTTTGGCGCCCAAACAGTACACACAGAGAGAGTGGTCATCTGTAATAGACATTTTGAAGCTGCACTTAGTGCACTTCTTAAAACCAGAAGGCCTAGGAGCCTGTGACATAATGGCAACCAATCAAGTGTAACAGCCGAAAACAAAACACACTAATTACCACAGAGAAAACTTTCTCTCTCTCTTTTTTTTTTTTTTTTACCAAGAACTGTCACAAAGAGAAACTAGACAGGATCCAAGAACCCTTAATACAAAACTGAACTTGAAGGCAAAGTAACTGACAGGGGAAGGCCCTTCAACTGAAAGGAAACCTCTAGTCAGAAAAAAAGGCGCAATCACCACACAAATACTTCACAAAAAGTATCAATCATACACAAAAAGACTAAATAGCCGTTAAAACAGCTTTTTTGTTAAAAACCTAGGAATTCCCTGACAGGAAAGTAAGTGAAAAACACTACTTAGCTCAGCCAGCTCGAGACCACGTCTTTGCTTGATAGCGGCAAGCGAGATCTGGGGGACTGGTAGTGGTGCATCCTGGGATATAGTAAGCTCAGCCAATAAGGGACTTCGCTCTTTGGCATAAGCGTGCCGAGTCGGAGCCGAGGATCGGCTCCGAACCCATCAGTCAGAATGTAGGCGAGATAGGATCACATAACATCCCTAGTTTCCTGTGAGTTATAGAAGTTGACAGAACATAAGGATTTAGGTAGTATTATATGCAGAAATTTTAAGTATAGGACTAATACCTTAAAAGTTAAAGCTAAGGCATTAAAAGTTGTTGGCTTAATTTTTAAGAACATTACAACACGAAATAATGACTGCCATTTGAGGTTTTTCACAATATATGTTTGACCCATCACTGAGTATAACATGTTATTTTGCTCATAAAAGAAAGGCAGTCTTCTGGTTTTAGAAGGCATTCAACAAAAATTTACAAGGCATAGCACTACTTGTAGAGATAAGTCATACCCATCTAGACTGGAAACCCTAGCCCTCGTTTCAATCAGTTACAGATATCTGAGGGGTAAACATTATTTAGTCTACAGAGGGCCCTGGAGTGAAGAATACTGATCTCTACTAAGAGATGCATATTTTACTTACAAAATTGGGGAGTCAAGGACAGTCTTAAAAGCAAACTATTTAACACAATCATTGGTTTGACTTTGAAACAGGGTTCCTTTTACATATCTGACAGCCTTCTTCTTTGCAGATATTCAGAAAACAACTTGATACTTGGTTGAGTCCCAGGGTATATATTCACTGAGGAGTCTGAGCTGTGAATTACCTTTGGTTCTTACACAAGAATTAATGAACAAATGAACAACTGAAACAGACATCCATAGACGTCCACAGAGGTTCCTCACTAAAAGAATACAGGGTATAAGTAAAATGTCCTATCCAGACCACCTCAAGGCCCTATCCCTGTATTCTGTCTCCTAAAGGCTTTTGAGGGGAGAGCTATGCCTGGCATACAGGGCATTGTCAGACCCCACTCTGATGGACCTCCTGCATATCCACAAAACAAACACCAGAATTACCCATTCTAAAGACTTAACCCTTGCCTGTGATATAAATAGGACCTGCTGGAGAGACAGGTATGTATCTCAGAGACTACCTCATCTCTGGAACAGGCTCACCATCCATGTGAAGCAGTGTTCCTCCCTAATCCAATTCAAGTGCAACTTAGACAACTGGATGGGAAACAGTAAATGAATCCCTGGTTTAGCAACTATGTCTCTAGTGGACACAGGCAACCTGTAAATGTTTCATCTCCCAGGCCCCTGCTTGTAAATGTTTCATCTCCCAAGCCACTGCTTACACTTATCAAGGATATCAGAACTTGTCAGAGATTTGGGATTCATGGCTAAGCCCTTGTGATCATTAGACCAGTAAACACATACGAACCTATGAACCTAAATAGATCTAAATAAAGATCTTTTTTTCTGTGGAAGTAAAGCTCTTTGAACTGAGTTGTCTAGTTGAAATCCCAGGACCACAATCCTGTGTGCAGGACTCTAGAAAAACTTTTGAATGTTTTGTAATCCCAGTTTGTGTAAGAGATCTCTCAGCCAAGAGAGAGAGAGAGAGAGTCCTAACATTTTGAAAAAGACTGCAGAGATAAGCAACTCATCTAACTATGGAAAATGTGAACACCCTGTAGGCTTGCAATGAGCTATAAATGGAGCTAGATACTTTGAGAACACTCTTGGTACAGTATAGTCGAATAAGGCAGAGAACTGATAGTGTGATCTAGAAACACAAAACTGTGAGAAACATCTGACATTTGTATGAATAGGGATGTGATGATAAGTATTCTTTAAGTCTAGCATTACCAAGAAATTTGAAAGAGGAAGAAGAGGTAACCAATTGTGATGTGGTAGCATTTTGAATTTGGGCACGATCATAAACAGGATTAGGAAAGAAAGATCCAGAACTGGTCTCCAAACATTTTCTTTCCTTGGGATTAGGGGCATCCTTGAATAAAAACCCTTCCCCACCTGAGAAGAAAGAATTGTTTCTATCACTCCTTGGGACAGCATGTGATAAAGAACAGATGTAAACAAAAGCGTCTGAGCTAGAAGATGAGAAATGACCCCCTAGAAAGGAGGAATTTCACTGAAGAATGATTTTCAGAACCCATTTATCTGAAGCAATCAGTTGATAAAGAGAAAAATGGAGATTTAGACTTTCTGGAAGAAAAAATGGGCCATGGTGGGAGTGTGTTACAAGGTCTCTTGAACAGACATTCAAACTTGTTGGACTGTCCTTGGTTTTGGGAGGTTTGAGACTTCTTTTTTGAATCCTCTTTCCATTTCTTCTTAAATGTCTGTTTACCTGAATTTTGTTCAGACTGTTCATAGGTTCATAGGTAAGAACTAGGCTAGCTGCCCTTGTGGGCCATTTTAAGCCAAGTCAATTTCACTTTTGTGCTTGAAATAACCTATCCCATTTGGTTATAGATTGGCCTTACCCATCACATGGTTGATAATTATATATTACCCTTAATAAGACTAATTGCGATCATACCACAGATAATTTAAGGGGACCCATTCATGGGATAAAGCATTCAAGAGTTGCTTATATCTCAGATGTACTTGAAAATGGACAGAGATGCACTTTCTGTTCCACAACAGCAATATCCTCTGCAAAATGTACCTGTCCATTCAAACCCATCTGGTGATGCTGCAGAAGAGGTTTAGATCCCTAGACTGAGTATTTCTGATGCCATTTCACTTGCTGATGTGCAGTAAATCGCTCTATAATAAGTCAGAGGATACCTTGTATGCCAAACACGTCACCTCTTAGCAGTCTGTAGGACACAAACTACAGTGACAGGGTTTTGAGTCTATCCATATAGGACATGTTGGTCAGGCTTTGTATCCTTTTAGTAAGTATTTCTGTTGGTGTTCCAGTTGTTGCATGTGTCTGGACAGATACATGCCATTGGGTGCATTACATTTAGTTACTGTTCTAATTAGGGTTGAGTAAAGGGGAACAATGACATCAAAACATCTAGACACAATCCTTTTGTTTATAAGCTATGCAATATAGAAGGACTTTCTTATAACAATGTAAACACATTCTCACTGTCAACATAGGTACCCAAATCCCAAACAAATGTGTCAGCTCTTAGGGGATATTGTCAATGTGGTAGTTCTCTGAGTAGATGACTTCCCAAAGGATACAATAATGCATTTTTTGGCATTTAGTTTCAGATCATGATTTTGACACCAGTTATATATTTGATAAAGAACAGGTGTAAACAAAAGAATCTGAGCTAGAAGATGAGAAATGACCTGCTAGAAAGGGGGATGGCTAAGTCATTTGGGGATTCATTGATTGCTCCTAGCATAAGTCATCTGCAAGCTTAATCAGCCAGAGCTCTTTGGCATTGGCTTTTACTGCAGAAAATTAGATGACAAATAAGAGAGGTCCCAGCACAGAACTCTGTGGGTGCTCCACTGGAGACTGGTCTCTTTGTGGAGGTAACCACCCATTTTGATTATCTGCATCCTATCTGTGAGCCAGTTCGCAATCCGGCAGGTGACATAAGGATTTATTCCCAGTTTATTTAACTTTTTCTATTATGACTGGGGGGGGTGGATTATGTCAAATGTTTTGGCCAGGTCAAGGTATGTTGTGTGTACTGCTTTGCCTTTATCCATTGCTTTGGTGACCTTTTTAAAAAAATCCAACAGGTTGAGTAAGCATGGCCAATTCAACTGAGATGGGTCCAATGTTTGGAGGTTCCCTAGGTCCTGATCGATTAATTCTATAAGTCTTTCTATGGCTTTGCATATGAGGCTGTTCAGACTTATGGGTCTGTAATTGCCTGGATTTGTGGAAGGTGCTCCCTTATGTAGGGTAATGACTGCAGCTGTTCTTCATTTGCGTGGTATAAAATCTGTGTTGAGGCTGAGATTGAATAGTGTTGCTGGGAGTGTGGTTTAACCATGTTTCATGTTATTTAAGTTGCATCCAGGGATATTGTCAGGACCCACTGAAGTAGCATTTTTAGCTTTTGATAGTACTTTTAAGACTTGGTCTTGTGTGATAGCTGGGGGTGAGCAAGTATGAGGTATGTCTTGAGGGACAGACGGACAGAAGAGAGGGGTAAAGTTGCAGCTATATTTATCAGTCAGGTAACATCATTTACAATAAGATCAGCACATTGCTGCATTGGACTTTTGAGATTATGAATATAATTAAAAAATGTCCTCTGATTGTCTTTGGCTTGGGTAGCAATTTTAGCCTCAAACGTGGCTTTAGTAAATTTTATTAAGCTTCTGAGTTGATTGTTACTGTCAGTGACAAGGGCTCTAACATTCTGGGAATCGCTCTTCTTACTTTTGGTCAAAATTAATGTCCTCTTATTATAAAGATTGTTGATAATATTTTTGCTATTTACTCTGTTTTTTTATTTTCAAAACTGGATGAGGAGAAAGAAAATCTGTTGGACAATTTGGAAAACTAGGGCTGAAACATCTGAGATTTCTTGGATCAGCTAGCCCCTTTCATCACACGTTTTGATCACCTCTCATCAGAGGGGCCAAATACTAAATCTCTCGCCAAGGGAAAATTTTAAATGTCATTTTTAACATCATCTGTAAAGCACTGAAGGGCTTCACACCCAAATTTGTCTTTTAGTCAGCTCAGCTCAAGCTGCCTGACAGTTTAGGCACATAGAAGGTGACCTGAAGCTTTGAAAGCTGAATGGCTGTTATATTCTTGGCATGATATAATCCATATAGCTAAGGCTACTACAGCAGTAATAAATATGATGAACATTATGTGTCATTATGTAGGGTATTTTTGTAACACTTTGATTAACTTCAAACAGTTTGCACAATGACATAGATCCATACACAGTTTAATAATCATTCACTCCAACACAACAAAATTGTTCAAGTCCTGCCTTCCCTTAAACATCACTCCTCGCACTGAACATAATTCTGCATGTATTGTTCACATAAATTTTGCTTATTTCTAAATTATTTGCACATTCTCTTTTCTAAAGATCCCACCTTCAATTCTTTTATCTCATTTACAATACTCAGTACTTCATTTACAATTGTGTTAGACTTTAACTTTCATTTTCTAGTTATTGCTTTCTTTGGTGACAAGTAGCATTGAGCTTAGCAAAGCCTATTATAGGCAACTCAGATATTATATCCCAGATCAGATGTATAATTTCCTTAGTTGCAATCATTTATTCCACCATTTCTGGCAAAGTGCCTTTGTAGGGATTTTTTAAAATCTGCCAACTTGTTCCATCTCAAAGAAAAAAAACATGTCCCCATTATGTCTGTCTTTTGAATCACACCTTCAGTAATTGATATCTACCTGAGGAAAAATTCTCTGAAGTCTGTCTGGGGTATAAAAATACCTATGCATACACTTCCATGCAAAAATCCAAAACTTTCTGGACTTTGTTGCATACTTGTGAACCATACAGGTGTCTTCCTACTGTTCCCTTGAATACTGCCTTTCCATTCTTTCTTCCCAATCTTTTTCTAACCTCTTCTGAATTATTCTCTAGTTGTCATGGAGTATTTTATATGTCCCTACTAATTATCCCTTTTTCAAAAGCAGATTCTATTCTAGACTCAACTAAAAACTCAACCAGAGCTGGTATTTTCGCTTAGTACTACCCTATCTCTTTCTCTTTGCCAGAAGCATAGCTGGCTTGACCAGCGCCCTGTGCCAGTGACATGAACCAGCACTCCACCCTCTCTCAGCTAATAAAACAGAATCACAAAAAAGATACCCCCCACACACACACACACACACACTTTTGCTCCAACCATTCAGGTCCCATTTCTGTACCCTGCCCCCAACCCTTCTTCAACATATTTTATTTAAAAAAAAATCTTCTTTTAAACTGTAGTAAACTGCTGGCTGCAAATGTAGCAAACAGTTGTTACAGTTTATACCCTGACTGCATAGAGCATTACAGCATTCATGTTTTAGTTAAAAAAACACACATTTCTTCTTTTAAAAGGTAGCAAACTGTTTGCTACAAATGTAGTAAACATTTGCTACAGTTTATACCATTTGTGCATGAAGTGCTACAATGGTCAGGTTTCGTTAAAAA